>NC_083864.1:5040171-5050171 GCF_029169275.1 Apis cerana | reverse complement strand
CTGGGAATAAGATGGACAGAAAGCGTGCGAGCGTAAAGATACTTAAATGTATCCTTAAGTCTGAGGTAAAACACGATTAACATGGATACGTTTCTTTTTTCGCCGTTTACGTGGTCACATCGGCTAGGCCGTTCGCGTTTCGTTTTTTCTTTCGACAGCCAACACAACCGATGCGACCGTATCTTACTAACATATATGTAATTCTCATTTAATCATTTTTATTATTTTTCTTCATAATCGTTTCACATTATCTATCGTTCCACTATAAATATTCTAATCGTTTGGCTCGTACGGGGGGCACGATCTTACCAATATAATGCTAAAAGTTACAAGTATACAGGTCATGTTATTACAGTTAACAATTTCATTTATTATCGTTACAATCGTCATCGTCGACTTGTTTCATTTCTTTACGTTTATTTTATCTTATACTTCACACTAAAATATGATAAAAGTAGATCGATCGATTCTCGTTCGTTCAATGCGAGACAAAGCATTCCAAACTGTAGGAATTCCATTCACTAAAACGAATTTTCTCGTTTACTCTTTTTTTCTCCGTCTTATTTTCGAGCGAAATGAAGATATTAATTTTCTTTTTTTTCCCTTCTTTTTTTCTCTTAATGCAATATATATACATATATATATATATAATATATATATATATATGTATATATATTTTACGATTAGTGGCTCTCGAGTAACATTTCAGGAAGAAAGAAGTCTTATATGCTTTAGTCGTTCCTATTCGATCGTTTTTCTCCAATTCGCTAATGCACTCACGGTTTCGTTAAAAATCTCTAGAAATTTTAGTCTTCCCTCTCTTTTCTTAATTCATTCCCCTCCCCTCCCCCTTCCCAATCCTTAGTCTCAGAATGTGAAGCATTTTAATGTGGTGTGAAGTGGTAATGTGTGAACATGTGTGTCGATGAGTGTGTGTACACGTGTGTCGATTTTTCTTGCGCACACATCGTTAAACGATTTTTCGCCTATACACGATCTATACGTCGATATAAAGTTTCTTTCACACTTATTAGCAGGGCACTTAACATAAACGTAGTTACATTTAGAATTTCTTTTTTCTTCTTATGTAAAATTCGAAATTTTTGTTTTTCTTTTTTTTTTTTTTTTTGTTTCTTTAAATTTCTACGTTTTTCCTTCGCTACTATACAGGCTTCTTTTTTATTAATTACTTTTTTTACTCGTTTTCTTTTATTTAATGATTAATAATTTCTTTTATTTAATGATTTACCTCGTCCTATCAGAAAAATCACTTTGTAGAATTATAATTTAATATCTTAATTGCATCTACTGTAAACGTAATTTAGAATATCAACGGTGTGTACCGGTGTACGCGTGTGTCTGCGTGTACGTCTGTATATGCGTATACATATATGACACACATTTTTTTTCTTTTTTTTTTTTGCTATTTAATTCTGTTCTATTTCATGTCTCGATTTCTTCACTGATATCGCGTCATATTCTGATATTTCTTTCGTGTAATGCCGAAATCATTGCACCACCTATACGATAATACCAATGACACAATTCTTTTCCTTGCTTTTCTCCTCGTTCTCATTATTCCGTTCGAATCAAATACAAGTGTTAAACAAGTGTTTCAACATTAATCGACATTTCATTTCAATTTTTCTTCCTCACGATGATAAATATAGAGATTGGCAACAGCTCGAACAAGTTACAGAATTTTGGGGCTGTTAACTGATCAATATACAACGAAAACCGATGGATAGACAACGAGCTCAGGCAGTGGTACTTTTATTATTATTTCTTTTCTCTTTCTCTCTCTTTTCTCAATCTGTTTGATATCACTCATATCACCAATGAAATTTGTGCTTTGAATGGCGGTTAAACGATTTCGACGTTAAAGTTTAAAAATATATTTATCGTATGATAAACAGATCTTTCCCGAACGTTATTCCTTACAACTTGGAAAAATGCCCACGTAAGTTTCATACCGTTCCGATTCGTGGCAAGTATATACGTTTACTGTGATATCATAATTTCGAACGTTAATTGTTTCTTGCCCATTAAACCGACAAACAAGAGGGGAAAAAATGCGAATGTGTTGAAGAATCAATTGAAATACAATATAAGCGTGTAAAAATGCAATAGCCAATACGTCGTTGTGATACCAAACTAATTATATTAATATCCATTAAAAATACAAGATAAACTCATCGATAAAAACTTGTTTCTCGTATAGATTACAATATGAATAGTAAGTTTATTTAAGTATAACATTTAATTATAATGACCAGTCTTCAGTGAGCGGGACGACAAGTATGCGTTAACGTTAAAAACAGACATGTAACGCCCCCGGAATTATAATATATTTTATCATATCTCATATCAAGTTTTTAAATATTGAATGCTTAACTCTTTTTTATTTTTATCAGTTTTTTTTTTGTTTCATCACCTTGCAAACTAACACATGCGTATTCTTTAGATTAAAAAAGATTTTATACATGCACTACCTAATTAAATTAAGACAAAAGTGAATAACTAAATTACATTAAATCTTTACATTAAAAAAAAAAAAAAAAGAAAAAAGAAAGAAGAAGGAATAAAAGTAGAAGAGATAATGATTAAGCGAAGTTATGAAATGCATGAATTATTTATAATTATTATACGGAACAGACAGCAGAATATTTTAATCTTAAGTGATTCTTTAAAGAAAAGGGAAAATACTAAAACGTGCAAAAGTGTAAAAAGTGTAAAAATTACATATCTAATGTTTTATAAAGTTGATTTCCTTTTTTTTTTTTTCGTTTTACTCTCCCTGTTGATAGTGTCTTAAAAGTAACGAGAAGAATTAAATCTACGAGCCATCTATGGTTTTCAATACTTAAATCTTAATGTACAATTATTATCTCTCTATACGAAATAAAGTGTCTCAGTCCTATGAATCAACAATAAATATTTTACAGTAAAAACCATGCTCTTTCGCATAACATCACTTATATAAATGATTTAAAAAAAGAAAAAAGAAAAAAAAAACATTTCACAAATGTTTTCTTTAAATACTGAATTAAGAGCCTACTTTATATGAGTAAGAAAACAAAAAATAACGAAACGCAAAAAAAAGATATATCGTCCTAAAAATAAATGTATATAAATACATTCAACAATTCTTGAAGATTCTAATAGTAAGTAAAATTATTAAACAGGGAGAACATAAAAAAAAATGATTAAAAAAAAGAAAAAGAAAAAGATTCAAAGAAAGAAGTGGAAAAAAAGACAGTAACAACCCTGAGAGCAAGTCGTAACTCGTAAAAAATTACGAGACCACGACAGGTAGTAACAACGGCTAGAATCAAAGTATTTTTCCCTATTTGCTACATATTATGTTAATTAGATGCATTATTTCTGTATTGAAAAATACTAATAATATTGCGTTAAATATAAATATATTATCTGTTATAATTATTAAATCGTCAATTATTCGAATAATCCCGCTAGTTCCCGCTTTCTCGTCATCATTTTGTGTGTATTTTTTTTTTTTTCAAATCCATTGCTACCACTTTCGCTTATTATCTCGATACTATAACTTTTCCAGCATACCCTAAAATATATGTATGTACAAATGTGGCAAGGCAGCCATTTAACTTTGTATCATCATTATTTATTTATTCTTTTTTTCTTTTTTCCCTCCCTCACATTTTCCTCCCTTCTCACTAGAATAATTTTAATCATCCCTCTGAGACTCGTTAATTATAATATAAATTAATTTACCTCGTTTACGATTTCAGCAAACACATTAATTATCGTTAACATGTCTATAAAATCAAATGTTATATAATCACTTTCTCTCAACTGCTTTAGCATACACTTAAAAATTCTTTAAATTTATACACTTTAACTTTATTTAAAAATCGATAATAGTAAGGAATACAATTAGTTAGTTATTAATAATTATAATCATAATCGATATTACTAGTGGTTTTTTCTTTTACGTTTTTTTTTAATTATATTACTTTATAAAATAAATTCTGAAAAAACAGCCGTAAAGATAAAAACTTTTTCTCTCTCGCGCTTTCTCTCTCTCTCGTTCTCTCTAAATTTTCTCCTGTCACAATCTCTCTAACCTTTCTCTCCCTCTCACTCTCTCCCACTCTCTCTCTCTTTCTCTCTTGCCTCTCAAATAGATATTAAATAACATATTATTTAGTACAACCACAAAGTCATCTCTTTCATTTTATTATTTTTTTTTTCTTTATCTATTTTAGCATCTTATTAATTTACTATTATTTGGATGTTCAATAACTTGTGGCCTCTGTTTTAATTAATTTACTTTTTTTATGCGCGTAGAAGTGTATGTGTAAGAAATGTGTATCTGTTGAGAGTACGTGTTCGTGTAATTATCATAACAATTAGTGTAAAAAGTGGTATTCGTTTGATTGAGCTCCCTAACTCGTCTTTTCTTGTCATTTAGTAGTAGTAGTCAGTAAATGTGTTATTGCGTTGATCCCAGAAGTTTCCACGAGTCGCGTTTGTTAATGCTTTCTCTTCATCCCATTGACTTTTACGTATCCCTGTTTCTACGATTAACTACGCGATACTGTTAATTAAATTTACCGAATTGGAAATGGTAACGAGCAGTTTAGATAGACGTGCGGAATAAGTACAAGTGTAATTGATATTTTTTTTTAACGTCGATCAACGATTTAAAAAACTTGACTGCCTTATATCGCGAGAGTTCGTAATGTTATTATAATAAGTAATGAAAAATGTAAAAGTAATAAGAAAAGTAATAAGGAAAAAAAAAAAAAAAATAATAATTGTAACAATTTGACAAGAAAACAATTAGATACTATATGAAGGGAAAGAAAACCCTAATCGTATTGAGATCAATAGTGAGGAAGCTTACTCAAATTGCTGTTCCGTTATTAATTGTAACCTACTGATTATATTGTGACATCGTAAAAAATTTAAAATTACATTAGCGTTAATACTTGCGATTCTTATTGACAAAGTAAGACACAACGCGACCCGCTCAGTAATAAACATGAGCATTTGAGAGCATTCTTCCGAAATATTTCTTGTTTAGAACTATGGTAAATCCTACAGAGTAAATACAATTAAGTCATATATTTAATCAGGTAGACTTTTCAGATCGAAGCCCCCCGCCGAGTACACCGCACAAATTACAAATACCCCTCCCTCCATCAATTAGATATCATGATCTCTTTTCATCTCTAATCATCTAAAATTTAAACACTTATAAGCATCATCGTACAATATTTGTAATTATCATAGACAGTAATAATAGTGTGTATAATAGTTGCAATCATAATGGTTGCAGTAGGAGCAGTCGCAACAGTAAGTAGTGATAAATAGCTGTAAATAGTTTATAATGGTAATAGTAGTATAATAGTAATAATTATCATAGAAGTAATTAATTAATAGTAACAATAATTGTAATCTTAAACATGCCTAATAATTAACTATTATAAATCCGAAGTAAAAAATAAACTAATTTTCACATTTAATGCAATAATGACCGTACAGAAACCCGTCTGACGGACCAATCATTCTTATTATACAAATTTATTTTTCATTAAAAAATTCATTATCTTTTTTATTTATTTATTTATTTATTTATTTATTTATTTATTTCCTTTCTCGTCCTCTTCCTTCCAGAAACGATAAAAATTTTTATTACGATGGAAACGGAAAAGGACCAGACAACCTAAATTAGATAAAGTCAAAAGCGAAAGAAATTAAGAAAAAAGGGAATTAGACATCGATGTATGTCTAATATACTAATAATGATACGTCGTGAAGATAAAAAACTAGAAAGAGAAGAAAACATATTCTTAAGGAAACTGCACCCTGCTGTCATAGAGTTATAGATATACATACATCATATTAAAAGGATCTATTATTTTATTTTACACTATCTCTGTAGTTTAGATTATAAGTCAGCCTGTGTGAACACCTTACTTAATTATTTCGTTAATTACTCGTTACTCATTTTCTTTTTTCCATCATTCCAGCATAACAACTATTTTAATAAATACGAGATCGTGGAGGGACGGGTGTCTCGAATGTGCAAGTCAATCGCTGACTTCCACTGGAGACCGTAATATAATAGTATTTCATTTTACTTAATATTCTTATTTTCAAATTACCGAAGAGTTCACTAAAAGTATCAAAAAGGTGAACGAGCATCGAAATTTGTGCCATCTAATGAGAATTAATATCTCAAAAAACGAAATCTCATTCACCCCCGCTCGAATGCTGTTGTGTAATTAATGCTCAGCATTTCTTACATTTCTTTACACTCGCTTTTTACTTTAATGCTTTAGTTCACTTATTCCATCTGTTCTAGTTTAACTCTTATAATACTTCTATGTTCCGCTTCCTACCCTCTATCCCAGTGCCATACAAAATTCGCTTGCACCATGGGTGTCCATTTTTATCCTACCATTTTCATATTCATCTGCTTTGCTTTATGTTTCTTTCAGTTTACGTCTATCTTTCAGCCTGTGGTTTCAATTGTTTCCACTGTACTTTTGAAACCCAACAAGATCATGGGCCGTTCACGCGAGCGATCAATGAAATCAATGTTTCGAGAAACCTAACACACCCTATTTTCTTTGACGCTTCCGTTTTACAAACTTGGGCAAGATGCATTTCTCTTTTTTTCGATTGCCAAAAAAGATATGTCAAAAAGTATTATGTTTCATCAAGATCTTTAAAAAACTGGAAGTACGACCGCTCGCGAACGACATACCGGCTCGATGGAGACATTCTTTGTACGAACAATTCCCGGCAAAATTTTTCAACAGTTAAAAAACATCGATAAATAAAAACCTCGAGTACGGTATTTCGATTCGACGCATACAATCGACAATAAATTCTGTAAGAAAGAAAAAGAAAATAGTATCAAACTCCCCGAAATTCTTCTCACAACAATTTACTACCAACATGCTGAAAATAAAATCTGTTTCTTATTATTGTTAAATATAAATAGAATATAACCAAAGAATGTCCCAAGAATCGAGCGCAGATTCTCACGATCAATGCGCAATATCTCTGTTTTTTTTTTATTTTTTTTTTCTTTTGTTTTTTTATTTTTTTTATTTTTATTCTTTTATTATTTTTTTTTTTTTTAAATATGTAATATGAAATAACCCACGAGCAAGGCCAAGCCATTCAGCGCATCTCTCCATCACGGGTCAATTAAAATGGTCATGAGGTGGGCCACTCTTTGAAATCAAAGCCTTGCTGGGGTTTAGGGGCGCTGGCGGCATACCCACCTTGGTTGCTTTCTCCTCCTTGATACGAACGCTGAGGATAACTGGTGTCAGCGTAATTACCATATGCAGAGTACCCAGTATAATCCGGAGTTTTAGCTGAACTGCTACTGGACCCAGGTGCACCTGAGCCGGTGGTCTGTCGTGAATACATGTCACCTGGAACATTGATTTTCATCGTATTATCCAACTTCCCCACTTACCTCGTTTCGTTTATTCATAAGCTGTGGGATATACTTCTTCCCACGGTAAAGATACATTTTTGATACTTTTCATTGCCACTTTCATGCCATCGAAGAATAATTATATACTCTTCAATAATATATTAGAATTATAAATATTTATATAATTGGTGAATTAAACGAAAGTATCTAAAAATATATCTCTCGTTTTTTTTTTTATAGGAATATATAATAAAGAATATTTTCAAAATATAGAGGAATTATATTAAAATTATCGAGATCAGTTTTATGTTTAGAGAACAGATGTTACATGTAAATGGAAAGCATCGTGAGAAATTAAAAAAACGAATGCAGTTTACGTTAATTTTATAAAAGACTGATTATGCAAAATAAGCAGAGAATTGTACTGATCTCAGAAGATTACAAACGAATCAACATCTATCGTAATTAGGAATAAAAATTGCTGTTAACGAATCTTATTATAATCTTATTATATTATGTATATATATATGTGTATATATGTATATAAAATTAAATCGAGCGAATTTTAATAAAGAACTAATAAAGAAAATCTAGCAAGAAATTGCAAAAAAGGTATTAAAAAAATTAAGATTCGAATAAATATGAATTCGATTCAGATTTTACTAGTCGACAAAGGAAATGGGAGAAACGAGATCAGGATTGCACTATACTACATTATAGTAATTTTTTTTTTTATAAATTCAAAATTTTTATATTCCTTTTTTTACAATGGCATTACAATAGATCAGAAGAATATAAATACACTTAAAAAATTATTTGCAAATATCTAGTCTACTCTAAAAAAATACGACAACCAATAAAAGAACACTGGCCAATTACTTTTCTGGGAGGTATTAAAAAACAACCAATGAAAGTAGAAAGAAAATATTTGTATTGGATTACAAATAGGACAAAAAATGATCGATTTCGGATTAAAAAATTACAAAAATTAAGAGTGATGTAATGGATGAATAAGTGCGGAATGCCGATGATTACAATACTACGATATCCACTGAATCTTGTCTAAAACGTTTGTAAGCATAACGAATATTCTAAGCGTAGCTCTCTACCTTTAAGTATATACTAATAAAGATATATAAAACGATGTGATTTACATTTTTTATAATCCTAAATTGATCTGCATTAAAACTACGTATATTTATAATTTGTACAAATGAAATTACATGCTCTCAACATTCTAGACGCAAAAAAGAGAACAAGCGCAAAGACATGTAAAAATTACCAGATAATTAAACGAACTAACGAATGTGCAAATATTAAGGAATCGAGGAACAGCAGAGGATCGTAATAGGATTCAAATTTTATTCAGTAAAAAATAAATTTTTCTCTTTCATTTACAACACAATTTAAAATTCTTCGGTTTCTCGTTCTTCCAACCTCAATGCACGAAAAACTCATCTCTCGGTGAACTCCAAAAGCCAATAACATTAATTTATTGTATGTTAACAGACAAAAGTTATTATAAAAGAAACAGGCATTACATTTGTTGTAGACGATCTAAAGGAAATACTTAACTGTACAATAAATTTTTCCGCAATAAAAAATACTGTTAATAAGCGAAGCATGATGTCTCTCGATATATCACGCCAAATTACAATCATGCCGTCTCACTTCGCCGCGTGTTTATCGATCGTTATTAAAAATAATGATCAGTCTGTGTACAAACACACCCTGATACGACCAGTGATAATGATTTTCTAATTAGTTAATTATCATATTCGTATAAAAAAATATTTTTTTTTCTTTTCTAGTTTAAACAGATAGAGAAAGAAGAAGAGAGAAAGAAAGACAAAAAAATCAATAGATAATAAAATAAAATAATTTATAGCCAGGCTCGACTATGTGAAAATAGAACTGTATGATGCGAAAGGGTGGAAAGAGGAAAGAGTTTGTTTGACTGAGCTTGAAGACTCACCCTGCGGGCCAGAGGGGTTCGAGTTGGAGTTGGGCTGCGAGGAATTAGGCTGAGGGGGCTGAGGTGGTGGCTGAGTCCCAGGAGGGGGCCCATTTTGTGGCATATTCCAGGAGTTCCAAGAACCCCCGGGCCCGCCCCCCGCAGCCCCGCCAGTGCCCGCTGTGGGCCCATAGCCCCCTGAAGCGGCCGCTGCCGGCCCACCTGCGATTATCAATCACACAAAATATGTCACACCATTTTCTCCAAATTTCTTATTAATATAATTCATTGTTTTAATGCCAAGAATCAATCAAATGATATAATTTTAATGGCTTTTGAAATTTCAAAAATCTATAATAAAAAAAAATAAACATTATATTTTAGAGAAATTTTGTTAAAGGAATTATTGAAAAAATATTGCAACTCTCTGTTTGAGAAATCATTTTTCAATTTCTTTCATATTTACGAGTCGAAAAGATCTTACCTGAAGACTTTCCAAAATAAAGATTTTCCGAGTAAATTATTTATTACGATAAATTTTAAAAACAAATTATTTTTAGATAATTTTCCCAATATTGTTAGTATCCTTGGCATTAAAATGGTTC